>NW_017670853.1:0-2729 GCF_001879085.1 Nicotiana attenuata
AACTTCTGCCCCAGTTTCTTTCGTGGGGACTTTGGGATTTTGTTTTGGTGTGACTGAACCTCAGGGAGAGGCTGCCTATGTACCCTTTCGGGATCAAGTCGAACGTAGTTCAAGTCATAGAAATTACTTTGTTGTTGCAATCTTTCCTTTTCTTCCACTTTCTTTTCTTTCTTTTCATTTCTTTTCTTTCTTTTCTTTTCTTCATTTTTCTTTTTTTCTCTTTTTTCCTCTTTTTTTCTTTTTTTTCTTTTGCCTTCTTTTTTTTTTTTCTTTTTCTCTTTTCTTTTCTTCTTCTTTTCCTTTTCTTTTCTTTTGGACTGTGTTTTCTAGTTTCTTCACTGATTTTCCTTGCTCGAGCTCCCGAGTTGTTATTGATTCCGAAAGAGGGGTACGAAAGAAAATAAATGAGGCTCAAAAGGGATAACAAAGGATAAAGTGTTTGGATAACGGAACAAAATGCCTTCGTCATTTCAATCTCAAAAATAAGCCAAATACAATAAAGTACAATTAAACCAAGAAATCATACATAGTATCGCTTGACTGCATCAGAGTTGATAGCCATTTCTACACATTTTCCTTCCACATCTGTCAAATATAATGCGCCATTGGACAACACTCTGGTTACAACAAATGGCCCCTGCCAGTTCGGGGCGAACTTTCCTTTTGCCTCAGCCCAATGAGGTAAGATACGCCTCAACACCAATTGCCCTACTTCAAACATTCGCGGACGCACTTTCTTGTTATATGCTCTTGCCATTCTCTGTTGGTACAAGTGACCGTGACATACAGCTGCCACTCTCTTTTCATCAATCAAACTTAGTTGTTCCAAGCGGGCTTTAACCCATTCAACATCATCGATTTCCGCCTCGGCAATAATCCGAAGGGACGGGATTTCAACCTCTGCGGGTATTACTGCCTCAGTGCCATACACCAGTGAATAAGGAGTCGCCCCTACTGAAGTGCGGACAGTAGTGCGATAGCCTAAAAGGGCGAAAGGTAACTTCTCATGCCATTGCCTGGACCCTTCCACCATTTTCCGAAGTATTTTCTTGATGTTCTTGTTAGCTGCTTCGACCGCTCCATTCGCCTTAGGACGATATGGGGTGGAATTACGGTGTGTGATCTTAAACTGCTGACAGGGCTCTGCCATCAAATGACTGTTGAGGTTGGTACCATTGTCCGTGATGATTACCTTCGGGATCCCAAACCGACAGATGATATTCGAATGTACAAAATCGACCACTGCCTTCTTGGACACAGATTTGAAGGTTTTCGCCTCCACCCAGTTGGTGAAATAATCAATAGCTACCAGAATGAACCTGTGCCCATTTGACGCCGCTGGCTTGATCGGCCCAATGACATCCATTCCCCAAGCAACGAAAGGCCTTGGTGCCGACATTGTATGGAATTCAGATGGTGGCGAATGAATCAAATATCCGTGTACCTGACATTGATGACACTTGCGCACGAAACTGATGCAATCCCGTTCCATAGTAAGCCAATAATAACCTGCTCGGAGAATCTTCTTCGCCAATACATATCCGCTCATATGAGGTCCACAAACTCCCGCATGTACCTCGGCCATGATAACTGTAGCCTGTTTAGCATCCATGCATCTCAGTAATCCAACATCTGGGGTTCTCTTGTACAACACTCCTCCACTGAAGAAAAATCCACTTGCCAAGCGTCGAATTGCTCTCTTTTGATCCCCTGTAGCTTGTGCTGGGTACACTCCCATCCTGAGGTATTCTTTGATATCATGGAACCACGGCTCACCGTCAAGCTCTTCTTTCACCACGTTGCAATAGGCATGCTGATCTCGGACCTGAATCTGTAACGGGTCCACATAAGCCTTGTCTGGATGATGCAGCATTGACGCCAAAGTGGCCAAAGCGTCAGCAACCTCATTATGAATCCTTGGAATATGCCTGAAATCTATTGATTGAAACCGTTGACAAAGTTCATGCAAACACTGCCGGTACGTTATGAGCTTCAAGTCTCGTGTTTCCCATTGTCCCTGAATCTGATGCACCAGAAGATCCGAGTCACCCATGACCAAGATTTCCTGAACACCCATGTCTATAGCCAATCTCAAACCCAAGATACACACCTCGTATTCAGCTATGTTATTGGTGCAATAGAAACGAAGTTGAGCCGTAACAGGGTAGTGTTGCCCTGTCTCGAAAATCAGTACTGCTCCTATCCCGACACCCTTGGTGTTGGCAGCCCCATCAAAGAACAGCTTCCATCCTGGCTTCTCGACTTGTTCTAATTCTTCAACATGCATTATCTCTTCATCGGGGAAATATGTCTTCAAAGGTTCATATTCATCATCAACTGGATTCTCGGCCAAATGATCAGCCAACGCTTGTGCTTTCATTGCAGTCCGGGTCACGTAGACAATATCAAACTCCGTAAGCAAGATTTGCCACTTTGCCAGCCTCCCTGTGGGCATGGGCTTCTGAAAAATGTACTTCAACGGGTCCAACCGAGAGATGAGATAGGTGGTATATGATGACAAGTAATGTTTCAACTTCTGCGCTACCCAGGTTAAGGCACAACACGTCCTCTCAAGCTGAGTTTACTTCACCTCATACGATGTGAACTTCTTGCTGAGGTAGTAAATTGCTTGCTCTTTCTTTCCTGTGATGTCATGCTGCCCCAGTACACACCAAAAGACTTATCCAAAACTGTCAGATAAAGGATCAAAGGGTCTTCCCGGCTCCGGC